>NC_140450.1:27814602-27847102 GCF_963576455.1 Neolamprologus multifasciatus
ATGGTTCTTTCATAAATGTCAGCGATGCACAGCCTCCTCCCTCCAACTCTTCCATAGACTCTAATGTTAAAATGGCTAAGAAAGTTCGTTTGAAAATCAGAAGTACAGGCTGTCTTTACACTGTCACCACGTCCATATAATAAACTCCACAGCCATGAAAACTGAGAATTATGTAGACTAGACATTGCTGGTGCTTACGGTGAAAGAATTTTGTCGATACAACGTGTACTTTTCATTTGGGAAGAATTTGTTTGGGGCTGACTTTTCTGTTCATTTTAAGCATCAAAAGTGAGGTGCATGTCTGTATGCCTGTGTATGGAGCCATTGGGTGAAGTCACTACAGCAACTAGGCTCACACCTGCCTGCCTAACGAGCTCTGTCTCACTCTGCCAAGATTCATCTTAAACACTTCTCTTTGAACGACTTCTGTGTCCACAGTGTTTGCTCTACAGCCATCATTTTACCCTCAAAACGTAGCCATCATTCTTCTCTTTCCAACACCGTGTCTTTGAAAGCTCAGAGATGTAAACTTTTTAAACTGTGTGGATCCAAGTGGAGGGATCACATTTAAGTCATTCAGTGATTCAAAGAATATGAACTTTTAATATTCATTCAGATGTTTTCTGACTCTAAATTTTTTTTCTCATTACTTAGGTTTTTCTAATTTACATTTAAAACATTTTCAGCTATTTTCCAACTACTTCTGTGTGGATGTCAGCTTTTAGCAGTTCAGCACTTTTGTTTTCAGGCGAAAATTTCTGTATTTTTCATCTCATTCAACATTTTTAACTTAAAATTCAGCAATCAATTTATTTCAGTGCATACATTCAGATTCAAGCATTCACACTGCAGTTTCTTCAGAAAATGCACTTTCTAGTTATTATATTTTATCTATTCCGTACGTTTTTTGTACTCCTACTCCTTCAAAACCGTTCAACTTAGAAAAACCATTCAAACACCGTTAGATTCCTCTTCTTTTGGACATGACTGCTTCTATTTTTCTCATTTTTAACATTTATATTTTTAATTTTATTCAACTTTTTTCAACAAAAATTTCCCATGTATTTCAATGGGGAGACCCTTCAAATCCTCATTCAACTTACTCATTTTTAAACTCTTACTACTTCCACATACGTTGACATAGAGCCACCATTCAAACTTTAAAACGAAGACAAGACATTCAACTATTCAACTTGTATTTATCTTTTCAATATCTATTATACTTTTTCTTCAGTTCCAGTTTAAGTTTCATGATGTTTTTTCACCCGTTTCAGAGTTTATAATGGGTGTGTATGGGACGGAATGTTGGCGCTAGAGTGAGACAGCTCAACTGCTAGAGTGAGAGGAGCAAAAAAATTAATCTTAAAATCTTTTTTAAAAACTGCTGCTGTGTCCGCAGCGTTTGCTCTACAGGTATGATTTTACCCTCAAAACGTAGCCATCGCTGTCCTCTTTCATCCAATGTGTTTATTATAGTAATAGGTGTTATGGTTCTTTCATAAATGTCACCGATGCACAGCCTCCTCCCTCCAACTCTTCCATAGACTCTAATGTTAAAATGGCTCAGAAGGTTCATTTGAAAATCAGAAGAGCATGGTGTCTTTCCACTGTCACCACGTCCATATAATAAACTCCACAGGCATGAAAACTGAGAATTCAGTAGACCAGACATTGCTGCCACTCACGGTGAAAGAATTTTGTCAATACGACCTGTACTTTTCATTTGGGAACGATTTGTTTCGGGCTGACTTTTCTGTTCATTTTAAGCAGCAAAAGTGGGGCGCATGTCTGTGTGCGTGTCACACCTGCCTGCCTAACGAGCTCTGCCTGCCACTCTTCCAAGATTCATCTTAAACACTTCTCTTTCAACTGCTGCTGTGTCCACAGCGTTTGCTCTACAGGTATGATTTTACCCTCAAAATGTAGCCATCGCTGTCCTCTTTCATCCAATGTGTTTATTATAGTAATAGGTGTTATGGTTCTTTCATAAATGTCACCGATGCACAGCCTCCTCCCTCCAACTCTTCCATAGACTCTAATGTTAAAATGGCTCAGAAGGTTCGTTTGAAAATCAGAAGAGCATGGTGTCTTTACACTGTCACCACGTCAATGTAATAAACTCCACAGGCATGAAAACTGAGAATTCAGTAGACCAGACATTGCTGCCGCTCACGGTGAAAGAATTTTATCGATACGACCTGTACTTTTCATTTGGGAACGATTTGTTTTGGGCTGACTTTTCTGTTCATTTTAAGCAGCAAAAGTGAGGCGCATGTCTGTGTGCTTGTCACACCTGCCTGCCTAACGATCTCTGCCTGCCACTCTGCCAAGATTCATCTTAAACACTTCTCTTTCAACTGCTGCTGTGTCCACAGTGTTTGCTCTACAGCCATCATTTTACCCTCAAAACGTTGCCATCGTTGTTCTCTTTCCAACACTGTGTCTTTCAAAGCTCAAACATTTAAAAATTTTAAACTGTGTGGATCCAATTGGAGGGATCATATTTTAGTCATTCAGTGATTCAAAGAGTATGAACTTTTAATATTCATTCAGATGTTTTCTGACTCTAAATTTTTTTTCTCATGACTTAGGTTTTTCTAATTTACATTTAAAACATTTTCAGCTATTTTCCAACTTCTTCTGTGTAAATGTCAGCTTTTAGCAGTTCAGCACTTTGGTTTTCAGGTTAAATTCTGTTTTTTGTTTTGTTTTTTATTTCATTCAAACTTTTTAATTTAAAATTCAGCAATTAATTCATTTCAGTGCATACATTCAGATTCAAGCATTCACACTGCAGTTTCTTCAGAAAATGCACTTTCTAGTTGTGTGGATGCTTTAAGGCATCCACACTATTGTTTTCCTGTTTCTCTTTATTCTTTATTATTATTATTATTCTAGTTGCTTCCGTACGTTTTTTGTCACTTAACTACTTCCACAATTTTCAGCCGATTTTCACCATTCAAATTTTAAACTATTCTGCTATTTCTGCTAATGTGGGCTATGACTTTTGCTATTTTTTGCTATTATACTTTTTAAAATATTAAGCTTTTTTCCTTTAATTTGTCCCATTAAAATGAATGGAAAACTTCCGCAATTCTGCTAAAACTTGCTTGTTTTTGAAACTTAACTACTTCCTCATACTTTCACCTAGAACAACCATTCAAACTTTAAAATGTTCACAAATTATTGGGCTATTCATGTATGATTCAGCTTTTTCATATCTGTTACCATTTTCATCTTATCCCTCTTCAAGTTTTGAGTTTCATCTTTGTGATTTTTCACAAAATACATGCGTTGTTATGGTATCTATGCAGTTGGTTCTAAGTGAGCCACTGTACCTTTGGCAATTTTCTCTTCATGTCCAAACAACTTCTTGCTACTTGCTCAATTTTCACTCAACTCCCACAAATTATACATCAAAATGTAGGTATTTTTGCTGGCTTTCAGAAAATGTCACTATCATTGTTGTGGAATTTATAGAATTTTGGCAAATCTCCTCAGACCAACACAAACTCTGAAAACTCTCCATAGAAAGTCAATGGAGAGTTTGTTCAAAATCACCGCTGGATTTCTCTAATGAGAGGCATATTCGAATCGCCATATCTCCTTAACGAAGCGAAGTTAAGACATGAGGCTTGTGCCAATATATCTTCAGACTCTCCTGACGCTCACAATTCAAGAAATTCCTTCTCACCTATTACCGTTCTGAGATGAGTTAGACTTGTTTGAGGGTAGGAAATTCGTCCTTCGCTCAGATTTCTTCAGATTTCAAACTCTGGAAATGAACCACTTTTTTCTCTCGTCATATCTTTTTGATGGATTTCCACAAAGACCTGAAAATTTCCATGACTGTTCACCAAAGCCTGCTGTCTCTTACGGTGAAAGAATGATATCGATACTCCAAATAGATTTAGAGTTAGAAAGTGTTGTTTGAGGGGAAGTCAAGGCAGTATTCGCTTCGCCTCTACTCAGTTATGGTGCATTAGAAGTCAAATATCTTTAATAATTCATATTTTAATGATATATTGTCAACACTTGAAGATTCCCCCATCTCTTCTGAACAAAACGGTGTAAGAATGACCGTTCTAGCCCCTACGGTTAGGAAATTATGGTCATTTGTTTGAGTTTAGTCCTCACTATGAGAAATAGACTGCAAAAATCCTGTCTCTCTGCTGCGTGTGTAAAAACAGCTGCACCTGTTTTGGCGGGAAAAAGTACACAGCCTCTTTGATTGGTGGATTCAAATTTAGCAGCTCCCAGGCAGCTTGACTGACCTAGAAACTTGCTTCTCTCGCTTTGTGTGTATTATATAATATAGTATTTGAGCTTAATATAGTATTTCTGCTTAATATAGTATTTCTGCTTAATATAGTATTTCTGCTAAATTATGAGTTTCTGGTTTTTATAGTATTTGTGCTTTTTATAGTATTTCTGCTTTTTATATTATTTCTGCTTTTTGTAGGATTTGTGCTTAATTTAGTATTTCTGCTAAATTATAGTATTTCTGCTTTTTATAGGATTTCTGCTTTTTATAGGATTTGTGCTTAATACAGTATTTGTGCTTAATATAGTATTTCTGCTAAATTATAGTATTTCTGCTTTTTATAGGATTTCTGCTTTTTATAGTATTTGTGTTAAAACATAGTATTTCTACTAAATGTAGTATTTATGCTTAATCATACTATTTCTATATATTACTGCCAGGTCCCCAGGCAGCCAATCCTCTGTGAGGACTGAGACACTTAGCCCTGAGATTTACACATCAGGGCCTGCACGGCTTCCTAGCCAGCCAATCATATCTGAGGTCTGCCGTTTCTTCTCTCGTTATATCTCAGCGACGGTTGTACAAAGAGCAATTATTCTAGTTGCCACTTTTTGTACTTTTTTTGGCACTTAACTACTTCCACAATTTTCAGCCGATTTTCACTGTTCAAATTTTGAACTATTCTGCTATTTCTGCTAATGATCGCTATGACTTTTGCTATTTTTTGCTATTATACTTTTTAAAATATTAAGCTTTTTTCCTTTAATTTGTCCCATTGAAATGAATGGAAAACTTCCAAAATTCTGCTAAAACTTGCTCTTTTTTGAAACTTAACTACTTCCTCATACTTTCGCCTAGAACAACCATTTAAACTTTAAAATGTTCACAAATTATTGGGCTATTAATGTATGATTCAGCTTTTTCAAATCTTTTACCGTTTTATTTTTATCCCTCTTAAAGTTTTGAGTTGCAAAATTGTGATTTTTCACAAAATACATGGGTTGTTATGGTTGCTCTGCAGTTGGTTCTAAGTGAGCCACTTTAAGTTTCGCAGTCTTCTCTTCATGTCCGAACAACTTCTTGCTACTTGCTCAATTTTCACTCAACTTCCACAAATTATACATCAAAACGTAGGTATTTTTGCTGGCTTTCAGAAAATGTCACTGTCATTGTTGTGGGATTTATAGAATTTTGGCAAATCTCCTCAGACCAACACAAAGTCGGAAAACTCTCCATAGAAAGTCAATGGAGAGTTTGTTCAAAATCACCGCTTGATTTCTGTAATGAGAGGCATATTCGAATCGTCATATCTCCTTAACGAAGCGACGTTAATTCAATTCAATTCAATTCAATTTTATTTATATAGCGCCAAATCACAACAAATGTCGCCTCAAGGCGCTTCATAGATACAGAGAAAAGCCCAACAATCATATGACCCCCTATGAGCAAGCACTTTGGCGACAGTGGGAAGGAAAAACTCCCTTTTAACAGGAAGAAACCTCCGGCAGAACCAGGCTCAGGGAGGGGCGGCCATCTGCTGCGACCGGTTGGGGTGAGAGAAGGAAGACAGGATAAAGACATGCTGTGGAAGAGAGACAGAGATTAATAACAGATACGATTCAATACAGAGAGGTCTGTTAATACATAGTGAGTGAGAAAGGTGACTGGAAAGGAAAAACTCAATGCATCATGGAAATCCCCCGGCAGCCTACATCTATTGCAGCATAACTAAGGGAGGATTCAGGGTCACCTGGTCCAGCCCTAACTATATGCTTTAGCAAAAAGGAAGGTTTTAAGCCTAATCTTAAAAGTAGAGATAGTGTCTGTCTCCTGAATCCAAACTGGAAGCTGGTTCCACAGAAGAGGGGCCTGAAAACTGAAGGCTCTCCCTCCCATTCTACTTTTAAATACTCTAGGAACAACAAGTAGGCCTGCAGAGCGGGAGCGAAGTGCTCTAATAGGGTGATATGGTACTACAAGGTCATTAAGATAAGATGGGGCCTGATTATTTAAGACCTTGTATGTGAGGAGCAGGATTTTGAATTCAATTCTGGATTTAACAGGAAGCCAATGAAGGGAAGCCAAAACAGGAGAAATATGCTCTCTCCTTCTAGTCCCTGTCAGTACTCTTGCTGCAGCATTTTGGATTAACTGAAGGCTTTTCAGTGAGTTTTTTGGACATCCTGATAATAATGAATTGCAGTAGTCTAGCCTGGAAGTAATAAATGCATGAACTAGTTTTTCAGCGTCACTCTGAGACAGGATATTTCTAATTTTAGAGATGTTGCGCAAATGGAAGAACGCAGTCTTACATATTTGTTTAATATGTGCGTTGAAGGACATATCCTGGTCAAAAATGACTCCAAGGTTCCTCACAGTGTTACTGGAGGCCAAGGTAATGCCATCCAGAGTAAGAATCTGGTTAGATACCATATTTCTAAGCTTTTCAGCGCCGAGTACAATGACCTCAGTTTTATCTGAGTTAAGAAGCAGAAAGTTAGTGGCCATCCAAGTCTTTATGTCTTTGAGACATTCCTGCAGTTTAACTAATTGGTGTGTGTTATCTGGCTTCATGGACAGATAGAGCTGGGTGTCATCTGCATAGCAGTGAAAATGTATGCTATGTCTTCTAATGATGCTGCCTAGGGGAAGCATGTATAATGTAAACAGAATTGGTCCTAGCACCGAACCCTGTGGAACTCCATAATTAACCTCAGTGTGTGAAGAGGACTCTCCATTTACATGCACAAATTGGAGTCTATTAGATAGATATGATACAAACCACTGCAGTGCAATACCTGTAATACCTACAGCATGTTCTAATCGCTCTAATAGAATATTATGGTCAACAGTATCGAATGCTGCACTAAGGTCAAGAAGGACAAGCACAGAGATGAGTCCACTGTCAGAGGCCATAAGAAGATCATTTGTAACCTTCAATAAAGCTGTTTCTGTGCTGTGATGAACTCTGAAACCTGACTGAAACTCTTCAAATAAACCATTCCTCTGCAGATGATCTGTTAGCTGTTTGACAACTACTCTTTCAAGGATTTTTGATATGAAAGGAAGGTTGGAGATTGGCCTATAATTAGCTAAGACTGCTGGGTCTAGAGATGGCTTTTTGAGTAAAGGTTTAACTGCAGCCACCTTGAAGGCCTGTGGTACATAGCCGATTATTAGAGATAGGTTGATCATATATAAGATCGAAGAATTAATCAATGGCAGGACTTCTTTGAGCAGTTTTGTAGGAATGGGGTCTAAAAGACACGTTGATGGTTTGGAGGAAGTAATTATTGAAGTTAACTCAGAAAGATCGATTGGAAAAAAAAGAGTCTAACTTAACATCAATGAAACTAAGAGTAGCTGTAGATAATATTACATCTGTGGGATGATTATTGGTAATTTTTTCTCTAATGATAAAAATTTTATTTGTGAAGAAGTTCATGAAGTCATCACTAGTTAACGTTAAAGGGATGGTTGGCTCAACAGAGCTCTGACTTTTTGTCAGCCTGGCTACAGTGCTGAAGAGAAACCTGGGGTTGTTCTTATTTTCTTCAATCAGTGATGAGTAGTAAGCTGTTCTGGCTTTGCGGAGGGCTTTCTTATAAAGCAACAAACTATTTCTCCAGGCTAAATGATGATCCTCTAAATTTGTGACACGCCATTTCCTCTCCAGATTACGAGTCATCTGCTTTAGGGTACGTGTTTGAGAATTATACCACGGGGTCAGGTACTTCTGATTAGAGACCTTAGTTTTCACTGGAGCTACAGTATCCAGAGTCGTACGTAGTGAGGAGGTGAAATTATTAACAAGATAATCGACCTCTGTTGGGGTAGCGTTCAGATAGCTGCTCTGCTCTGTGTTGGTACAGGGCATTGACGATGATAACAGTGGCTGGATTATATTGTTAAACTTAGTTACAGCGCTTTCAGAAAGACATCTACTTTGATAAAGTCCACTCTCCACTGCTGCGTAATCAATTATTGTAAATGTAAATGTTATCAAGAAATGATCAGACAGGAGAGGGTTTTCAGGAAACACTGTTAAATGTTCAGTTTCTATGCCATATGTTAAAACAAGATCTAGAGTGTGATTAAAGTGGTGGGTGGGTTCTTTTACATTTTGAGAGAAACCAATTGAGTCTAACAACAGATTAAATGCCATGTTGAGGCTGTCATTTTTAGCATCTACATGGATGTTAAAATCACCCACAATAATTATTTTATCTGAGCTCAGAACTAAATTAGATATAAAGTCTGAGAAATCAGACAGAAACTCTGTGTAAGGCCCAGGTGGACGATAGATGATAACAAGTAAGACTGGTTTCTGAGTTTCACAGCTGGGGTGGACAATGCTAAGCATCAGGCTTTCAAATGAATTAAAAGTCTGTCTTGGTCTTTCATTAATTAATAGACTGGTGTGAAAAATTGCTGCCACACCACCCCCTCGACCTGTGCTTCGAGATTTCTGGTAGTTAGAATGACTCGGGGGTGTTGATTCATTTAAACTAACATAATCATCCTGCTGCAACCAGGTTTCTGTAAGGCAGAGTAAATCAATTTGTTGATCAATTATTAAGTCATGTACTAACAGAGACTTGGAGGAGAGAGACCTAATATTTAATAATCCACATTTCACTGTTTTACTCTTTGGTTCAGATGTGGATACTGTATTGTTCTTTCTTTGTGATTGTTTAAGTTGTTTGTTGCTGGTTTTTAGTTTGTTTTTTGTCTTTTTGGAAGCAGACACAGTCTCTATGGAGATGGGTTTTTGGGGGGGTAGCAGGAGGAGAGAAGCTGCAGAGAGGCGTGTAAGACTGCAACTCTGCTTCCTGGTCCCAACTCTGGATAGTCATGTTTTGAGGGGTTTAATAAATTTGTCGATATTTCTAGAAATGAGAGCTGCTCCATCCAAAGTGGGATGGATGCCATCTCTCCTAACAAGACCAGGTTTCCTCCAGAAGGTTTGCCAATTATCTATGAAGCCCACATCGTTTCTGGGACACCACTCAGACAGCCAGCAATTTAAGGAGAACATGCGGCTAAACATGTCACTCCTGGTCTGATTGGGGAGGGGACCAGAGAAAACTACAGACATGAGACATGTTAAGACATGAGGCTTGTCCCGATATATCTTCAGACACTCCTGACGCTTACAATTCAAGAATTATTTTCTCACCTATTACCATTTGGCCATGAATTACGTTTGTTTGAGGGTAGGAAATTCGTCCTTCGCTCAGATTTCTTCAGCTTTCAAACTCTGGAAATGTACCACTTTTTTCTCTCGTCATATCTTTTTAATGGATTTCCACAAAGACCTGAAAATTTCCATGACTGTTCACCAAAGCCTGCTGTCTCTTACGGTGAAAGAATGATATCGATACTCCAAATAGATCTAGAGTTAGAAAGCGTTGTTTGATGGCAAGTCAAGGCAGTTTTCGCTTGACTCTACTCAGTTATGGTGCATTACAAGTCAAATATCTTTAATAATTCATATTTTAATGATAAATTGTCAACACTTGAAGATTTCCCCATCTCTTCTGAACAAAACGGTGTAAGAATGACCGTTCTAGCCCCTACGGTTAGGAAATTATGGCCATTTGTTTGGAGGGTAGTCCTCACTATGAGAAATAAACTGCAAAAATCCTGTCTCTCTGCTGTGTGTGTAAAAACGGCTGCACCTGTTTTGGCGGGAAAAAGTACACAGCCTCTCTGATTGGTGGATTCAAATTCAGCAGCTCCCAGGCTGCTTGACTGACCTACAAAGTTGCTTCTGTCTCCCTCTGTGTGTGTGTGTGTGTGTGTGTGTGAGACAGAGAGAGAGAGAGGGAGAGAGAGAGAGAGAAAGCCTTTTAATATAGGATTTGTGCTTAATATAGTATTTCTGCTTTTTATAATATTTGTGCTTAATATAGTATTTCTGCTTAATACAGTATTTCTGCTAAATTATAGTATTTGTGCTTAGTATAATATTTCTGCTAAATTATAATATTTCTGCTTTTTATAGTATTTCTGCTTTTTATAGTATTTGTGCTTCTTATAGGATTTCTGCTTTTTATAGTATTTGTGCTTAATATAGTATTTCTGCTAAATTATAGTACTTCTGCTTTTTATAGGATTTCTGCTTTTTATAGTATTTCTGCTTAATATAGTATTTCTGCTAAATTATAGTATTTCTGCTTTTCATAGTATTTCTGCTTTTTATAGTATTTGTGCTTAATATAGTATTTCTGCTAAATTAAAGTATTTCTGCTTTTTATAGTATTTGTGATAAAACATAGTATTTCTACTAAATGTAGTATTTATGCTTAATCATACTATTTCTATATATTACTGCCAGGTCCCCAGGCAGCCAATCCTCTGTGAGAACTGAGACATTCAAATTTACAAATCAGGGCCTGCACGGCTTCCCAGCCAGCCAATCATATCTGAGGTCTGCCGTTTCTTCTCTCGTCATATCTCCGCGACGGTTGTACAAAGAGCAATGAAAATCGCAGTCAAAGTACACCAAAGTCCGCTGATTCACCCAGTACAAGAATTATGCTTCTAATCCACCTAGTTTTTGAGTTACGCGACGTTTTGTAACTCCAAAAAACGGCGTTTTTCGCCTCTTACCGCGGTCTAATTCTGACTGCTCATCACCCTGTTTTCCAGGCGCCCACTCTCTTTCCCAGTGGCGCAGTTGGTAATGACACGGTTCTGGAACTCAAAGGTCGTGGGTTCAATCCCACCTTGGTCAACATGTTTTTTTCCCTACAAATTAATACACTATCACAGACCAGTAATTCATATTCATCATTTATTACAATTCTGCAAACTTTTATCATTTTACCAGCTTTTCTAATATGGACCTCACATTCTTGTTAACACTCCATGGCACAAATACTGTTCCCTTTAGGCTCTGTGTATGTGTGTGTGTATCAATATTTCTCCCATTTTAAAGTATTACTCCTCCATAATTGTATTTCTGTTAAATCAAAGTACTTTTACTACATCTTAGTACTTCTGCTCAATCATAGTACTTCTGCTCAATCATAGTATTTTTGCCAAATCATGGTTTTTGTGCCAAATCATAACATTTGTGTTATGTTATAGTATTACTACTAAGTGGAGGAATTTCTGTCATGTTACAGTATATGTGCTGATTACAGTATTTCTGCTAAATCATAGTATTTCTACTATACTATATTCCAAGAACCAAGATGGCGGCGCATGAACAACGCGAGGCTCAGTGTCTCTCCAGAATCTGCTATTTAGCGTTTTTTTATCTACTTTTGACCGCATTATTCATCCAGAATTGCTGTGCGTTGCTGACCTACAGCAGACAAGAGGTTCTGGACATCTGGACTCATAACTCCAACAGTTTTATCGCCTATCTCCGACTCATCCCAGAGATCTCCAGAACACCGGAGGCTGCCCACTCTCCCCAGCCGGGCGGAAGTGCACGCAGACGGCGCCAAGATCATAAACAAAGGCGAGGTAGGCGCGGAGGGCTACGGGCTAAGCTAAAGCTAACACCACACCGGCTGCCTTTACCCAGTATTTTCCTCGCCAATGTCCTTTCTCTGGCAAACAAAATGGATGAGATACGGCTCTCCATCACTAACAACAGACGGATTATGGACTCAAATGTCATGTTTTTCACCGAAACATGGTTGAACAACAGCTGCCCGGACAATGCTATCGAGTTAGCAGGACGCCACACACACCGAGCCTGTCGGCTCGGTGTGTGTGGCGGCAAGACCGGAGTCATCTGCTAGCTTTTTGCATTTATATTAACAATGCTTGGTGCATGAACTCCACTACTACTGAGAGTCACTGCTCACCTAATGCGGAGTTTTTAATGGTCAAATGCAGACCTTATTATCTCCCCAGAGAACTCACTTCGATCATACTCACTGCAGTGTATATACCCCCCGACGCTAATGCTAGGTTGGCCATGAAAGAACTTTCTGCAGCCATTAACAAACACCAGAATAAACACCCCGAGGCTGCTTTTATTGTTGCTGGCGACTTCAACCACACCAACTTAAAGACAGTCCTCCCCAGATTCCACCAACATGTCTCCTGCCACACCAGAGGAGACAAGACTTTAGACCATGTGTATTCCAACCTGGCTGGAGCCTACAAAGCAACACCCCTCCCCCACATTGGACAATCGGACCATCTCTCCCTGTTCCTCACACCTCGGTACTCACCACTCATCCAACGTGTGAAACCTGCTGTGAGGACAATTAAAGTGTGGCCAGAGGGGACAGACGCAGTGCTCCAGGACAGATTTAAAAACACAGACTGGAATATGTTCATCCACACAGACCTGGACCAGTACGCCTCATCTGTACTGGATTACATCTCCGAAACCACAGACAGTGTCACCACCCAGAAACGGATCACCATGTACCCCAACCAGAAGCCTTGGATGAACCGGGATGTTCGTCTCCTCCTGAAGGCCCGCAACACTGCCTTTAGGTCAGGAGATGCACACGCCTACAGTACAGCCAGGGCTAATCTAAAGAAGGGCATCAAAAAAGCCAAACACCACTACAAAAAGAAGGTAGAAGAACACTTCTCCAACTCCAACCCCCGACGCATGTGGCAAGGACTCCAGACCATTACAGACTACAGGACCACCAAACCCTCCCCCGCATCCTCTGATGTCTCCTTCCTCAACGAGCTCAACAACTTTTATGCTCGTTTTGAGCGAGGGAATCCAACAACCACAACCAAAACAGACATGACGCCAGACCACCAACCTCTGACTCTCTCCCCAACCGATGTAGGAGCGGTGCTGAGCAGGATCAATGTCCACAAGGCTGCAGGTCCTGATGGCATCCCCGGGCGTGTTCTCAGAGCGTGTTCTGGGGAGCTTGCAGGAGTGCTCACAGACATATTCAACCTGTCCTTGGCCTACGCTGTGGTACCGGCCTGCTTCAAATCCACCTCCATCGTCCCGATACCCAAAAACTCCAACCCATCTTGCCTCAATGACTACCGCCCAGTAGCACTCACCCCCATCATCACTAAGTGCTTAGAGCAGCTGGTCCTAGCACACTTCAAATCCTGTCTCCCCCCACCCTGGACCCCCACCAATTCGCATACCGCCAGAACAGGAGCACAGAGGATGCAGTCTCCATCGCACTGCACTCTGTCCTCTCACACCTGGAAAACAACAACACATACGCCAGAATGCTGTTTATAGACTTCAGTTCAGCATTCAATACAATCCACCCCTCACAACTCATCAGAAAACTGACAGACCTGGGCATCAGTTCCCTCATCTGCAAATGGTTACTGGACTTCCTGACCAACCGCCCCCAACATGTCCGGCTGGATAACCACTGCTCATCTACAATCACAATGAACACCGGTGTACCACAAGGCTGTGTGATGAGCCCTTTCCTCTACTCCCTCTTCACCCACGACTGCAGACCTGCTGATGGTTCCAACACCATCATTAAGTTTGCAGATGACACCACGGTGATTGGCCTCATCAGTGACAACGATGAGGCCGCCTACAGGGAGGAGGTGGATCGTCTGGCTGAGTGGTGCGACAGAAACAACCTGCTGCTTAACACAGAGAAGACCAAGGAGCTCATCGTGGACTACAGGAGGAATGCTGACCCACATCCACCCATCCACATTAAGGGGACGGCTGTGGAGCGTGTGAGCAGCTTCAAGTTCCTGGGAGTCCACATCTCCGAGGATCTCATCTGGACGACCAACTGCTCCAAGCTGGTCAAGAAGGCTCACCAGCGCCTCTTCTTCTTGAGGACTCTGAGGAAAAACCACCTGTCCTCAGACATCCTGGTGAACTTCTATCGCTGTACCATCGAGAGCATCCTGACCAACTGTATAACAGTCTGGTATGGGAACTGCTCTGCCTCGGACCAGAAGGCATTGCAGAGGGTCGTGAAAACTGCCCAGTGCATCGCCGGAGCACCACTTCCTGCCATAAAAGACATATACAGGAAGCGGTGTCTGAAAAGGGCTGGGAAAATCATCAAAGACCCCAGTCACCCATCACATAGACTCTTCACCCTCCTGCCCTCTAGGAGGCGCTACAGGAGCCTCCGGACTAAGACCACCAGGTACCGGAACAGCTTCTTCCCCACAGCTGTCAGACTCCTGAACTCTGCCTCCTGACATCTGACCCACGTTAAACTCATGGACTGGACATACACACACCCACAACCACCTACACACACACACAATGGACAACCGTACCCTCAAACACACAATAATAACATGGACTGAACCACCATTCACAATCACTAGCACTTTATATACCTCTGTAGAAATTATCCACATATCTCACTTATCTTAACTGCACTACTGTATAGTTCTGTGTAAATAATCATACGATAATTTTTAATCCTACAACTGTTTATAACTTGCATAGTTCACATTTCTGTATAACTGTATATCTCAGATTTCTGTATAGTTTTTTTTTATTTCATATTTATATCCTGTTCATAGCCTGTACATAGCTTGTACTCACTACAGCCTGTACATACTTATAGTTATAGAATATTCATAACATACTTCATACCGTGTACATTATAACATACCATAATAGACCCATTTCTGTAACATACTTACATATCTATATTATTTCTAATATATATTGTAATATATCTATATCACTAAAGCACTTCTGGATGGATGCAAACTGCATTTCGTTGCCCTGTACCTGTGCATGTGCAATGACAATAAAGTTGAATTCTATTCTATTCTATTCTATATTATATTTTTCTTTCTAAATATAGCATTTCTGCTATATAATTGTATTTCTGCTATGTTATAATATTTGTGCTAAACCAGAGTATTTGTGCTGAAACATAGTATTAATTTAAAATTACAATATTCATAGTTCATCACAGTGTCTCTGGTAAATCACAGTATTTCTGCTATGTTGTACTATTTTTCTAAATCATAGTGTTTCCGTAATGTTTAAGTATTTTTGGCTAAATGTATTCTTTCTGTTATCTTATACTATTTCTCCTAAATTCTTGTATATTTGAGAAGTTATCATGTTTCTGGTAAGTTACAATATTTCTGCCAAGTTCTGCTATGCTATTGTATTTCTGCCAAGTATTATGTTTCCTCTAAGATATTGCAGTTCTGCTAAGTTATTACTTTTTAGCAAAGTTCCTTTGCTTCTGCAAAGTTTTTAACATTTCTGCAACTTTTCAGCTTTTTCAGCTAGTTTTTGCAGACAGCTTCAGCTTTAAAGCATCCACACTGCATTTTCGCAGGAAATGCAAATTTTTCTAGTTATTATTATTCTTCAAGTTGCTCCGTTTTTTTGAACTTTATCTACTTCCACAATTTTTGTGCTATTTTCACCGTTCAAATTTTAAACTATTCTGCTATTTCTGCTATGAGTTTTGCTATTTATAACTATTATACTTTTTAAAATATTAAGCTTTTTTCCTTTAATTTGTCACATTGAAATGAATTGGAAACTTCCGCAATTCTGCTAAAACTTGCTCGTTTTTGAAACTTAACTACTTCCTCATACTTTCACATAGAAACTCCATTTAAACTTTAAAATGTTCACAAATTATTGGGCTATTCATGTATGATTCAGCTTTTTCATATCTGTTACTGTTTTCATCTTATCCCTCTTTAAGTTTTGAGTTTCATCTTTGTGATTTTTCACAAAATACATGGGTTGTTATGGTTGCTATGCACTTGGCTTTCACTGTGCCACTGTAGGTTTCGCAGTCTTCTCTCCATATCCGAACAACTTCTTGCTACTTGCTCAATTTTCACTCAACTTCCACAAATTATACATCAAAACGTAGGTATTTTTGCTGGCTTTCAGAAAATGTCACTATCATTGTTGTGGGATTTATAGAATTTTGGCAAATCTCCTCAGACCAACACAAAGTCGGAAAACTCTCCATAGAAAGTCAATGGAGAGTTTGTTCAAAATCACCGCTTGATTTCTGTAATGAGAGGCATATTCGAATCGTCATATCTCCTTAACGAAGCGACGTTAAGACATGAGGCTTGTCCCGATATATCTTCAAACACTCCTGACGCTCACAATTCAAGAATTTTTTTCTCACCTATTACCATTTGGTTCATGAATTACGTTTGTTTGAGGGTAGGAAATTCGTCCTTCGCTCAGATTTCTTCAGATTTCAAACTCTGGAAATGAGCCACTTTTTTCTCTCGTCATATCTTTTTGATAGATTTCCAGAGAGACCTGAAAATTTCCATGGTTGTTCACCAAAGCCTGCTGTCTCTTACGGTGAAAGAATGATATCGATACTCCAAACAGATTTAGAGTTACAAAGCGTTGTTTGAGGGCAAGTCAAGACAGTTTTCGCTTAGCCTCTACTCAGTTATGGTGCATTACAAGTCAAATATCTTTAATAATTCATATTTTAATGATAAATTGTCAACACCTGAAGATTCCCCCATCTCTTCTAAACAAAACGGTGTAAGAATGACCATTCTAGCCCCTACAGTTAGGAAATTATGGCCATTTGTTTGGAGGGTAGTCCTCACTATGAGAAATAGACTGCAAAAATCCTGTCTCTCTGCTGCCTGTGTAAAAACGGCTGCACCTGTTTTGGCGGGAAAATGTACACAGCATCTCTGATTGGTGGATTCAAATCCAGCAGCTCCCAGGCTGCTTGACTGATCTACAAAGTTCCTTCTTTCTCTTTCTGTGTGTGTTATAGTATTTCTAAATTGTAGTATTTCTGCTTGTTATATTATTTCTGCTAAATTATAGTATTTCTGCTTTTTATAGTATTTCTGCTTTTTATAGGATTTGTGCTTAATATAGGATTTCTGCTAAATTATAGTATTTCTGCTCAATTATAGTATTTCTTCTTTTTATAGTATTTCTGCTTTTTATAGGATTTGTGCTTAATATAGTATTTCTGCTTTTTATAGGATTTGTGCTTAATATAGTATTTCTGCTTTTTATAGGATTTGTGCTTAATATAGTATTTCTGCTTTTTATAGTATTTGTGCTTAATATAGTATTACTGCTTAATATTGTATTTCTGCTTTTTATAGGATTTGTGCTTAATATAGTATTTCTGCTTTTTATAGTATTTGTGCTTAATATAGTATTTCTGCTTTTTATAGTATTTGTGCTTAATATAGTATTTCTGCTTTTAATAGGATTTGTGCTTAATGTAGTATTTCTGTTTTTTATAGGATTTGTGCTTAATATAGTATTTCTGCTTTTTGTAGTATTTCTGCAAAATTATAGTATTTCTGCTTTTTATAGTATTTGTGCTTAATATAGTATTTCTGCTTTTCATAGTACTTGTGCTTAATATAGTATTTCTGCTTTTTATAGGATTTGTGCTTAATATAGTATTTCTGCTTTTTATAGGATTTGTGCTTAATATAGTATTTCTGCTTTTTATAGTATTTGTGCTTAATATAGTATTTCTACTAAATGTAGTATTTATGCTTAATCATACTATTTCTATATATTACTGCCAGGTCCCCAGGCAGCCAATCCTCTGTGACGACTGAGACATTCAAATTTACAAATCAGAGCCTGCACGGCTTCCCAGCCAGCCAATCATATGTGAGGTCTTCCGTTTCTTCTCTCGTCATATCTCAGCAACGGTTGTACAAAGAGCAATGAAAATCGCAGTCAAAGTACACCAAAGTCCGCTGATTCACCCAGTACAACAATTATGCTTCTAGTCTACCTAGTTTTTGAGTTACACGACGTTTTGTAACTCCAAAAAACGGCGTTTTTCGCCTCGCACCGCAATCTAATTCTGACTGCTCATCACCCTGTTTTCCAGGTGCCCACTCTCTTTCCCAGTGGCGCAGTTGGTAATGACACAGTTCTGGAACCCAAAGGTCGTGGGTTCAATCCCACCTTGGTCAAGATGTTTTTTTCCCTACAAATTAATACACTATCACAGACCAGTAATTCATATTCATCATTTATTACAATTCTGCAAACTTTTATGATTTTACCAGCTTTTCTAATATGGACCTCAGATTCTTGTTAACACTCCATGGCACAAATACTGTTCCCTTTAGGCTCTGTGTATGTGTGTGTGTATCAATATTTCTCCCATTTTAAATTATTACTCCTCCATAATTGTATTTCTGTTAAATCAAACTACTTTTACTACATCTTAGTACTTCTGCTCAATCATAGTATTTCTACTAAATCATAGCATATTTTGCAAAATCATGGTTTTTGTGCCAAATCATAACATTTGTGTTATGTTATAGTATTACTACTAAGTGGAGGAATTTCTGTCATGTTACAGTATATGTGCTGATTACAGTATTTCTGCTAAATCATAGTATTTCTACTATATTATATTTTTCTTTCTAAATATAGCATTTCTGCTATATAATTGTATTTCTGCTATGTTATAATATTTGTGCTAAACTAGAGTATTTGTGCTGAAACACAGTATTTCTACCAAATGATAGTATTTCTGTCAAATTATAGTATTTGTGCTAAAACAAAGTATTAATTTAAAATTACAATATTCATAGTTCATCACAGTGTCTCTGGTAAATCACAGTATTTCTGCTATGTTGTACTATTTTTCTAAATCATAGTGTTTCTGTAATGTTTAAGTATTTTTGGCTAAATATATTCTTTCTTTTATCTTACACTATTTCTCTTAAATTCTTGTATATTTGAGAAGTTATCATGTTTCTGGTAAGTTACAATATTTCTGCCAAGTTCTGCTATGCTATTGTATTTCTGCCAAGTATTATGTTTCCTCTAAGATTTTGCAGTTCTGCTAAGTTATTACTTTTTAGCAAAGTTCCTTTGCTTCTGCAAAGTTTTTACAATTTCTGCAACTTTTCAGCTTTTTCAGCTAGTTTTAGCAGACAGCTTCAGCTTTAAAGCATCCACACTGCATTTTCGCAGGAAATGCAAATTTTTCTAGTTCTTTATTATACTTTATTCTGGTTGCTTCCGTACGTTTTTTGCCGCTTAACTACTCCCTCAGTTTTCATGCTATTTTCACCGTTCAAACTTTCAAATTCTGCTCTTTCTGCTAATGTAGGCTATGACTCTTGGTGCTCATAACTTCTATACTTTTTGAGATATTGAATTTTTTGCCAATTTCTTCCATATTATCAGTCTGGTCACTAGTTTTCCTTGCCCGGTTGAGCTGTGTTTTAGCTCAGTGAGATGAGCAGCCGTTCTCAGACTGGGAAGCCTGGGTTCAAATCCCGCTTATGGCAACATTTCTTTCAGTTACCAATTCAACTTATTTAACTCTTTTCAACACAAATTTCAGCTTTTTCACCCCTTTTCAGCAAAATTTTCAGTTTTTTTTCAGAAAAAACTGAAAAAACTCAAAATTTTCAGAATTTTCACCTCTTTTTAGCACAAATCTAATCTGTTTTCAGAAAGAAAACTCTTTTGAGCAGAAATTCTGCTGATTCATCTCTTTTCAGCGCAATGTTCTGCTTCTTTCCATCTTTTCTGCAGAAATTCTGCTCATTCACCTCTTCTGCAGAATTTTCAGCCTTTTCACCTCTTATCAGCACAATTCTCAGCAGCTTCTGCTAATTTCAGCAGAATTGTCAATCTGTCCACCTCTTCTTTGTGAGAATGAGTTTGGCTCAGTGAGATGAGTAGCCGCCTTGAAACCAGAAGGGCTGGGTTCAAATCGTGCTCAGCGCAGTGTTTTTTTTCAACTTTTTCAGCAGACATCTTCAGCGTTAAGGCATCCACACAGCATTTTCGCAGGAAATGCAAATTTTTCTAGTTCTTATTATTATTTTCCTTTTTCTGCCTGAAATTTTACAGCAAAACTCACCCCACAGTTTTGAGACAAGGGTTACATATGTTATATCATTTTGTGCGGCTGGGTCTGGACTAGTATGCTATGACTTTTGGTGTTTATGACTTTTATAGTTTTTTAAATATTTAGATTTTAGTGCAAATTTTGGCCCATTTCTAGGCCCATGAGAAGGATTCAACTTTTGGCCCCATAGAAACAGATTTCAAACTTCATTTGTGGTGTGTTGGCTCTCTCTAGTGGTATGTCGGGAGTGGTACGGCCTGTCGACCCATATTTGGATTACCGTAATGACGACAATATCAACAGCGCGCACAGCGTAGCTGCTTTCAGGAACCATTGGAATTTTTAAGGTTGCGCGAACCATTGAATAGTTACGGTAACCGCAAGGGTGTATGCTTGGTGGAAAACTCCATATCCCACAATTCATAGCACACCTCTACAGAGTCAAACAATGGCGGCCACCACTTCGTTTTATATGTGTTTTATTAGTGTTTCTAGGTCACAAAATAAACTTTTAAGATATTTTCAGACGAGAATGTAGGTGTGTAAACTTCAAATAGCTGCTCGTTTTGTCAAGACGAGACATATTAGCAACAGTTCTCTTACCTGTTGCTGCTAGCCGGCTAGCTAGCTAGCGCGCTAGCATCCGGGCTTCGCTTACAGTGAGCCGGCTCTAACTCCTTTCACCTCCCCGATCGCTCGCAAACAGTCTGTGTCTCAGTGGACTTATTTTTCGTTTATATGGGCCGATGATGCTGGTCGATGTGGGAAAAATAACTGAGTTGTTTGGTGGTGGCTAACGCGGAGCTACAACAGAGGGCAGCTAGCCACCGGTGTATGTCTCGTTCCCTTCGTATGCGGGGAAAGAGACTTATGATTGACCGGTGGTGGCTAACACGGAGCTCAATCGTGGATAAGGGAAACCGAAGGCAGGAGCGTGAGGTGAACTGAATTTCAGGTAAGAAGTTATGAACTGCACTCTATTTCGGTCAGATATAAACCGAGTTTAGGTGTAGTTTATTTTCGTTGTGCTGACTTTTTTCAATCACTTACAATAACTCATACTGCGTGCTAGCTAGCACGACGGAGGTTCAGCTGTGTGCGCAAAGTTACTGATGTTGAACTTTATGACAGCCTCCCCTGTCATTCTCTCGCCTGTTGAAACTTCAATCATGAAACTGATCAATGATCGGCTTTTCTCTCTTGTTTGTTTATCTCGCTAAACAACAGCAGCACGTTTAGATGTCCATACTGAATCATCAGAGGTGAACTTGTGATGGAGAAACAAGTTTACCTTTTAGGTGACATGAATGAGTTGAAGGGAAGTTATGAACTGTTTCTGAGAGATGAATAACACAATATCCTTTTTTGTGTAGCTGACAGCTGGTAACTGTGCAGGGACGGATCTAGCAAAGCTTTTGCCAGGGGGCCAGGTAGGGCATTAACAGGGAAAGGGGGGCACAAAGATATACTTTTCTTTCTTACTCTCATATAAAATATTTAGCTTTTATTAAATAGTTATCTGAATCTTACAACCAAAGTTTGTATAATAATACACAAGATTGGCTGTAGACCATTGTTAATCATTCAGAACACTGTGTAAAAATAACAAAAAACAAAAAGTGAATGCAAAAGTGCACAAATATTTATTTTACGTGTTTGATGTGTGTGGCGGGGCGTGGTCTGCAGTGCCGATGCAGAGCCGATGCTCTCGGCTGGTTTTTTTTTTTTGTATGTGTCGGGCTGTGAGATGAAAAGCTACAGCCGGTGCACAGCAAAATTAAGATGATTTTGTCATTATCCAAACTCTTATGGGTGCAACTGTATGGGCAATA
This sequence comes from Neolamprologus multifasciatus, assembly GCF_963576455.1. NCBI lineage: Eukaryota > Metazoa > Chordata > Actinopteri > Cichliformes > Cichlidae > Neolamprologus > Neolamprologus multifasciatus. The sequence goes on from NC_140450.1 coordinate 27,836,478, forward strand.
TTTTTTTCAGAAATAACATTTGGTAACTTGTACTATAAAAAATGCCACAATAACAAAAATAATGATGCAAGCTTTTGAGATGATGTTTTATTTTATTTGTTAACAGCAATGAAAGATAATGGATACTACTATGCTGGCCAGATCATGGCAATGTCAATTGCCCATGGGGGACAGAGTCCATGTTTCTGGTCTGAACTCTTGTATGAGTGTCTTCAAAAGGGTCCAGACAATGTAAAGGTCAGCACTGATCATATTACTGATGAGGAAACAAGGTCACAAGTGCAGTCGGTGAGCATATTTTCCTTTGGTTCTTTCAATTTCATTGTAAGTCTTTTTTTGCTTGTCCAACATTTTTACTAACACTTTCCTAATTTTTCTTGCCTGAGTCCTGCACCTTTCTAGTAAAAGATCAAACATTTTAATGGCTACAAGAAGGAAGAACTAAAAATGTGTGTGGCAGGTTATGGTTCTGTTGGTTACTGCCCAAGAAACTCCAAGTTTCAATTTTCAGAATTTAATGATTGGACTTGTTTTCCAGCTTAATAACTTATACCTCAGCCTCCTGATCGGTTATGGGGTTTCATAGGGTTAATGTTGTGAGATCATTATTCTATGTAACTTAGTTTTCCTTATATTTTTAGGTTAAAGAACATGACCCCCTTCGCAGTATATTCTTATAGTATGTTAGACAAAATGTCTCAGTATATTTTGGTAGTAGGATAGACAAAAGTTCAAGTATATCTTTGGGGATTAAAAAGAATGTGACCATCTTTGGGTTCTGTTAGACAGGTGGGCGCCGCCATTTATCTGCTGTGAATGTTTTACACTGTTTTCTTGTCATGTCAGACTGCTTAAATCATTTCTGAGAATGTTGCGTGCGAAGGACCTTGTGCCGATAATAGCAGAAACAGACCACATTCTGTGCCCCCACTCTTGTAGGGAGTAGAAAGACAGGGAGCCCGAGGTCATAACTTAGGCGCCATGACAGATAAGGGACTGTGAATGTTTAGGTTTACGACCAGGTGGGGGCCAGTGGAAAGTATAAAAAGCTGTGTAACACATCACCATTTTGAGACTTGCTGTGACCCTCTCATGCATCTCTCCCCATCCGGATGGTTTATGCTCATTGTGTGAAAATTGTATGGAAATAAAGGATTGTTGATTGAGCATGTATACACCGAGTATTGTCCTTCCTTCAGCCCAAAGATTCAAAGAATTGGGAGATTTCAACAACTTGGTGCCGGTGACCCGGATCTTTTGGTGTGCTGAGGAAGGGCAGATTTGGCCTGTGGTGAGATCGTGGGGCGAGGCGAACAGAGGACGGTCCAAATATAAAAAGGTAAGCACAGCCTGTTGTATTATGAATACAAAATGTGCATATTGGGCTTTCCAAATTAATCTGTTCGCTGAGTTACACATATTTTCACATTAAATTGTCGGTGTCTGGTTTTCTAGCAAGAATACTAAAACCACTCTACGTTGAGACTAGAATTCCAGTGTGTCATAGGAACTGCCTCTAGCAAGATACTAATCACATTCTACGTTGAGACTAGGGCGCAGCCCACTTTACCCTAACATAATTAATTTTGTCTAAAACTGGCTTCTGTTGCAAGAAATGGGGAAAAGCTTCCAAAACGCGGCCAAAGTGTAGAATATGAAATAGAGGTGAAATAGAGTCTGGCTTGTGGTGCGCTTGCATTTTTCAAAGGTGAGCTCAGAGGTTTCTGTGTGTGTTTCTGCTGGTGAGACGCGCTTGTGGTGTTTCTGTGTATTACTGCTGATGAGACGCGCTTGCTGTGTTTCTGTGTGTGAAATATGAACATGGTGACAGTGACGGTTGATGTGTGAATGGGAGGACATTAGAGCAAAGACACATTTTAGGATCAAAGGTTGATGCCTAGTGGACCTGTGGAAATTGGTTTTGTTCATGGTGTGGCAACCCCCCTGCCTGTGGACGCGCAGTCAGGTCCAGCGGCGTCTGGTTAGCTGAGGTGGTGACTTGGGAACTGAGGACTCCCGCATAGCTACAGAATAATACTGAAAACATTTGTGTAATCACGGGTTTACATTTATTCTGGACTAGAACATAGAACAAGACACATTTTGCGAACAAAGGTTGAGTTCTAAGAATAGTAAGAGAAAAAGGTTAAATAAGGTTAAAAAGGTTAAAAAAGGTTGTATTCCTCGTTTCAGTGGTTGAAATTGTTGTTTGCCTGTCCCCTGACGAGTGTTAAATTAAATAAAGAGGGTATTTGGAGCCACATAGAGATAGACGGGCTGAATTGGGTGTATTACTCTGTGGTTTTAAAAAATAAATAAATAAATAAAAAAGGAGAGAGAGGAAGAGAGTTGGAGGTGTGTAGTGTGTGTGAAAGCGCCTTTAGAGTCGGCGTCTCGTCAGAAGTACGGGAGTCAATTAAAGTAACAGAATAATTTGTGTCTAAAAGTGTGTGTTTGTGGTGTGCAGAAAATGCGGCAGGAGGTCGTGTCGCGAATTGTTGCAAACTGTGAAGTCAATTGGGGGGTTTTAATTTGGTTTTATTTTTATGGGAAGAGAAACTGCGGTATCCAGTCCGTGGCGCAGTTTGAATAAATCGTGAGGCAAATGTGGCGCGATCTGAAGATCGTGAGCCTAATTGTCCTAGTTAGGTTAAGGTGTATAAGAGCGGACGGCACCCGCTCTTTGTTCTGATTAGGGCGTTGTCCTGAATCAGCAGAAGTGTCTCGCAGAAGTTTGTATGGGACTGCGAGAAGTATGAAGTGTGTGTGAGCCAGCCTCGAGGGGCGGGTTCACAGGCGGAACGAACGAGGAGTAAAATGTGCGTGTGTGTGAGAGAGAAAGAAAGGTGGGGGCGAGTGACCAGCCTGCGAGTGTGTGTGAATTCCTTGATGACAAATAGGGAGACAAAGTAGATTAGTTGATTTTCTGTGAAACAATAATAGTCAAGAAATCATAGTGATCAAATAGGAGAAAATGAACTAAAGTAAATGAAGCAAATTAAAAGTGGATTAGCGTCAAAGTAATGATAAATAAATTGATCAAACTAATAGTGACATTTAAAGGTGATCAAGTATTCAAGGATGAATGGAGAATTTGATTACTGACTGTATGAGAGCTGTTGGGGTGAGAGGAAAATGAGGTTGGAGGAGTGAATTAACAGGTTAATGTGTGGGTGTAAAACAATGAGGTAAAAAAGAAAATGATGAAAACAAAGAAAATAAAAAGTGTGGAAGTGTGAGTAGGGAAATTGTCTCCAACTGGGGGAAGCAGTGACACTACAGGTCACCTTCTTCCCCTGCTGGACACAAAACAAAAACATAATTTGGAGTGTTGTGGATGAAAAGAATTAATAACAACATCAAGAAGATTTTTTGTGTTTGTGGTTAAGATCAAATAAAAATTTCATTTTTGGGGTTTGAAGTCAGTAGAGGTCAAAACAAAATAAGTAGAGATGTGTTGCTTTAGGAGTGATGAAAACATATGCAGTCACAGTGAATAATGAAAGTCTCTCAGTCTGTCGTTTACAGGTGGGGAACGGACCTGGATCAATTCTCCACGGGCAGCAGTCGGAAGAAAATTGTAGGTTAAAATCATTAGAAAAATAAAATAAAATAGAAACACCCAGCCAGAATTTTTGGCTGAATTGTTTTGCAGCTTCCCGTCCTCATCCTGAACAAGCAAGCTCCAAGGAAGCTAATCTCTCCCTGAAGACACCGAGTGCAGTTCCAGAAAGCACGAGCATGAACATCAACAGTGGACAGCAGTCCAAAGAGACAATACCAGAGTTCTGAGCAGAGAGGTCCAGCAGCACTATGGGCAAACGACATCAGAAAGAGAAGATCCACCATCTAGATTGGATGGATGGAGATGCGTTTCCAGCAAGCTGCAACCTCACTGTGTGTGAAGGACTTTTGAGAAGACTGTCTGAGTTTGACATTTGCCATGTTTGGAACGAGATGGCAATGAAAGAGACAGTGGGACAAAGAGATACACGGGACAAAGCTGAAAAGAACTGACTGCCATTGGACAGAAAAGTGGGAGAGAAGAACGGAGAGAAAGGAGCAGAAGAGAACTGAGGCTGCTGTTTTAGTTTGGGGAATCAAATTGGGTTAAGGAATCCAGGGAGACAAACGACTGCCTGGAAGTGGAGGATTGACACAGTGTCCAGACCACCACAAAAGGGGGAGGAAGACAAGCACTGAGGTATGCAAGAGTACTGTTAGAAAAATGGAAAGAGACACCACACATGCACATAATATGCACTAGAGATAACACAAAATCATACACAAAGTCGCACACATCCAAAGAGGGTACTTTTAGAAGGGGTTAACAACACACAGTGTGGTTGCCGATGGTAACCTGCAAGCATTTGGGGTTTAGCTGTGCCTGACTATGACAGAGTTTTTCATTTAGATGTTTCTGAAACAGAATTTGGAGTGAAAAAAATTAATTCATTGTTTCAGAAAAAAGGGAGAAGGTACATAAAAGGATACATAGAAATAGAAAATGTATTAACCCGACTAACACACACACACACACACACGTAATGAAACTCATTAGGATCAAAAACTATTTTAAGTAGGTAATATTGTTACTATCATCCTGTCTGGTTTATTGAGTGGGTTGAGAAGTGATACATAGATGACTGAATCAGTATTATTTTGGGGAAGATGATAGCAGGGGTGAACAGAATCCTGCAGCCAGAGTTTAAAAGAGTGAAACTAGCAGATTTTTTGGTTTTGTTTTGTTTTGATTTTGTTTCTGAAGTATGGGGAACCAAGTTTTAGATTTGGTGTTTTCTCACCTATAAGAGAAAGAAAGAAGATTCTGTGACAAGTCCTAAGACCGGGCTTCTGTATTTTTATTTACTTTTGTTTTTCAGTTTTATCTTTTATTTTTCATTTAATTTTTATTTTTTGAACAGTGCACTGATTTTTGTTTGTGAATTTCTTTTCTTTAAGCAGATCTGCACGTCGGGAATTAAAAGCGCTACACGTCGTCGAGAAAATTGTTGCAAGTGAGTTTCTCCACATTAAAATGGGCTCTGGAGAAAGCCACTTATTTGGGACAATTAGAAAATGAGAGTCCCTGCCTAAAAAGGATTCAGCGAGGTAATCCGACCTAAAGTTCTTCTTTTTCTTTTTGAAATGACGTCATTTTGCTGAGGGTGGAAATCAAATGCGGCGATGGTTTCCACTATCAGCAAAGAAAGAAAGAATGGATGAATGAATGAATGAATGGAAATAAAAACAAACTGACTGACCGGTAAAAGCTGACAAGACTTGACCACGACTCAAAGTTAACCTCCACCTAGACAGGCCAAAAGGGTGGATGAATTTATGTGTTTCTTTTTACAGGAGCAGAAAGAGGACAGCAACATCTGAGGTGGCGTGAGCTTTGGCCGTACCGATTTAACTTGTAAAGGCCACTTTCTGTGTTTGTGAATCTACCAGGGGTGTTATTCATGGGCTTGTGTTGCTCACAGAGATTACTGTGAGAAAGTGTGTATACATCTGCGCAGCGCTAACATTTGCATTTTCTTTTCTACAGCATTACAGTTCTTCATGTGATTTGATGATGTGATTTATAACAGGACAATTGGTTGATGTTTGTTTCTCTACTACAGGATTGATGATGCTGTTGCACTGTGTTGTTGGGAAAATGTTGAAGGTTACTTTGACGATGTGAATAACGTGAGAAATTTCCTGTATTGAAACCAGTGTCATTCCTTTTACAGCAGGCTTAATTTTATGGCCTTTTACGGCACCTCTGGAACCTATCGACCTGCGCCTGACCACCAGGATTGTCTATGTGTGCTCCTAATGTCTATTTTTTCTTAAAGAATGGATGTAGAGGATTCAGCAGAAAACAGACAAGTGACATGAGGAAACAAATAAGATGCAGTGTTGATGGAATAGTTGAATATGAACTCATTAGCTAGCCACTACTGAGCTCATAGTGATAAAATGGGTGGAGTGACATTATTTAAGGGAAGTCACAGATTAAATTGTGGAATAAATTGGGATGATTCATGATTTGGGACAAATTATGGTAATAATAGTGATTTAATGATTGGAGAAAACCTGCACATGATACTTGTCTTTTATGCTGAATACTTTATCACTCTTATGATCTACAGTTGGTTGCAAATGTGAAGTTTGATTTACCAGATTTGTCTTCCAGGATACAGGCTCCAGGTGGAGCTGGGAATTAAATAAGCTGAACATGTAACTGCTGATTAATGTTTTTACACAGGGTTACAGGTTGGCGTATGGCTGCTCCAAGTGGGGAACCCTGGAGATTGTTTTAAAGAGAATGTGCAACATTCTTGTACATGTCTCATTGGGGAGTTGATACATGGTGGAAGCCATGTGGGGAGAGGAGTGTTATTTTTTAATCTGTAGATGTCGTGAGCTGCCATGACGAGAAGGAGTGGCTGAGAGGATCGTCCACAAGATGGGAGCTGAGGCCAGGAGAGAAGCTTCAGGAGGATCAGAGATCATCTTCAGCACAGCAGACATCACACAGAGAGCTGTGCTACTGAGCTTCCAGGAGATTGAGAGGAGACTTCCCACAGCAGGATTTTAAATAAAATGAGAGATTCATCGTTGACATTGAGGAAGACAACTAAGGTGTACGACGTGCTCTGCCTTAAATCTTCAGCAGCGTTGGACGTGACAACTCGAGGGATGGAGAGAGCGTGCCAAGCTCTAAAAGTGACAGCGCAGAGGAAATCCTGCGATGGAATTGTGTTTCTGTGTGAAGCACAAATACTAGGAGACTGGGAAAGAGTTGACACCACATTGCAACCCTAGAATGTATGTTGTAAGTGATCTCTCTAAAGAGAGATCAAAGGGGGAATTGTGAGATCATTATTCTATGTAACTTAGTTTTCCTTATATTTTTAGGTTAAAGAACATGACCCCCTTCGCAGTATATTCTTATAGTATGTTAGACAAAATGTCTCAGTATATTTTGGTAGTAGGATAGACAAAAGTTCAAGTATATCTTTGGGGATTAAAAAGAATGTGACCATCTTTGGGTTCTGTTAGACAGGTGGGCGCCGCCATTTATCTGCTGTGAATGTTTTACACCGTTTTCTTGTCATGTCAGACTGCTTAAATCATTTCTGAGAATGTTGCGTGCGAAGGACCTTGTGCCGATAACAGCAGAAACAGACCACATTCTGTGCCCCCACTCTTGTAGGGAGTAGAAAGACAGGGAGCCCGAGGTCATAACTTAGGCGCCATGACAGATAAGGGACTGTGAATATTTAGGTTTACGACCAGGTGGGGGCCAGTGGAAAGTATAAAAAGCTGTGTAACACATCACCATTTTGAGACTTGCTGTGACCCTCTCATGCATCTCTCCCCATCCGGATGGTTTATGCTCATTGTGTGAAAATTGTATGGAAATAAAGGATTGTTGATTGAGCATGTATACACCGAGTATTGTCCTTCCTTCAGCCCAAAGATTCAAAGAATTGGGAGATTTCAACAATGTACTAATTAAACACTGAAGCTATTAGTTTTGTATGTTCTACTAAATAGTAGAGTCAAATAATTAATTTTTTAATTTCCTCATATTGTTTTTCGATCATACAGGCCGAGAATGATCTACAGCTGCAAGATGCAGTTGCACAGGCAGCCAGCTTGATCAGTCTTGCTGGTCACAATGTTTGCATAACACTTCAAAACAAACAAGAAACTGCTTTGGATCCGGCTCACTGGTATGTCCTTCAACGGACCCGTGCACCTTTTGAAAGGTATGTCTAAACACATACTGTAATGGTAAAAAATTAAGCCTGTGTTACTAAAGTCATTGTGTTGTGAAACAATGGTATTACCCTATTTGGGTGGTACAGGTCTGTAGCGCTCCATTCTAGTACAGTTCATAACAAAACAGATATCTTTCATTCATGAAATTAAAATTCACATAAAATGTTGTATCTGTGCCAATGTAGGCATGTGTTCAAATATGTAAATAAAATAGATTCAAATTGAGTAGCATTTGGGTTGACTGTAGACTGACAGAAAAGTTATGCCAATGGAACAAGAGACCAGATGTATTTGAAAGCAATTTGTCACTTTTACTCCAATTCATGACTGGTCCCTGTGTATCATATTTCAGCTCAGTTGTTCCATGTATAGGCATTCTTTATCTGTATCTAAGACAGCCTGGCCCTGTAAGGGGAAAAGAATGTTCTTCACCTCTGATACAGCAGTCCACAGGAAAGTAAAATGTAATTAGTTCAGAAATGTCTCTTAATAAAACCTCTTGTTATGATACAGGTTCCAAATCCCATCAAATACAAATATAATAATAGTAATATAAAATACAATTTGATTTTGTTTTATTTGGCTAGGTTCAGAGATGGCTTGAGGTCTCTAGGTGTCCTAGATGCTCTACAGGCATACCCTCTTCAGATGAAGTGCCTTTTTGTGAAAGCTGGAATGGCTCTGAGAGCAACTGATATGGAGAATCTATTCCAGATCATTCACTCCGAACGAGGGAGTAATGAATTTCAAGATGAGTGCCGGACCCTGGCTTTCTGGCAAGACTATCTTCAGGAGGCAGAATGTGAGTTTACTGGTGGTCTCCACTAACTTCTTTTTTTGACATTGTGGTTTCACTGTATAGCCTAAATAAGCTTCATGTGTGTTTTTCAAATTACAGCTTAACTTTAAAAAATATACATATTTCACTTTTGATTTAATCTTTTGGTGATTTAATGTATCTGTACATCAATAGTCTTAGTCAGAATCTCATTATCATTTTGTATTTTTCTATCTTATAGTTGAAAATGATGTCTCTTTGGAAGATATTCTTGTTTTCTGCACTGGATGTGACAGCATACCAGCCCTGGGTTTTTCTCCAAAGCCAAGCCTTGAGTTCATCACTAACTGCAGATTTCCAGTGGCCAATACTTGTGAAAATATCCTTCGTATACCAGTTCATGCAGTGTACACTACTTTCAAATCAGACATGGATTTTGCTATACGGAATTCACCAGGATTTGGAAGAGCATGATGTGTTTTCTTAAGGATTGTTGACATGATGAGGATTTGGTTTTTTTTCTATTTTGCATATGCATTTTTTATTTTCTTGTTTTTTGTTAATGTTGTTAACCCCACATCAGAGTACACAGCAGTAGGACTGTAGAGCCTAAATAAGCTTCATGTGTGTCTTTCAAATTACAGCTTAAATACCAGTTCATGCAGTGTACACTACTTTCAAATCAGACATGGATTTGATAAGCCAAAGAGAATGGATGGAATAATTTTGTTTCAGTTTATACATGTGAGGCATTTTTTTGTTTTTTGATTGTAGTTAATTTGTTTTCCTGCTTATATGGCATGTTTTGTCTCTGATATGACCCATAGTAACATTACATTATTTAGCACCCCTGCAGTGAGCAAAATAATATGCCACAATCTCATTGTTATATAGAATTAAGTTTTCTCAAATGCTTCCTGTGTTCAACTATTCCACATAATGTGAATTTTCAAATGCCAACACTGGCAGCAAAGTTGTCTATGTATATATATATAGATTGTTTGGTTTTTTATTTCCTCTTTCATTTGTGTTTTTTTAAGACCAGCCCTATTACTGCAGAATATTATTTCCTTCTTCTGGGTACTGGAAATACACAAATAAAGTGTTCTGTGTTCCTAGTTTTTATGTAATTTGTGTCTTTAAAAAAGAGTTTAAAGAGTTTTAAAATGCATAACATATTTTATTTAATGAATGAATCATAATTCCTGTTTATTAACAGATACATTAGTACATTATACAATCATATGTAACATATACTGTAACATTTTGTACTGTGACAAGTATGGTTTGTCATGAAAGACAAGTGTAGTCTAAACACTTTATTTGTCTACTTTTATGATTTAAATGGCACAAGTGAATCTGAAGATAAAACCAGTCTTTTTACCTTACCTTACTTTTGCCTAAATAATAGTCTTGGACCCTTTTCAGTATCATGATATTTCACAATTTTTAGTGTCTGGCACTCAAATACATTTTTTAATTAACACAAACAAATTTACTAATAACTTAACTGAAGCATGTGGCATGCTGTCAAAAAAACTTCTATCCCATGATTTCCATCGTCACTCAAGGGGTCGATCTGCCTCAAGTCAGCCGTCAACTGCTGGTGATGGTAAGAACGATGTCTGAAGTGCATTTGACTGAGCGGTCTGTGATGCTAAGGAAGTTGCAACATTCCAACAGTCCACAGCTGCAGCGGGGAGTTATTTTCCATTGTCCTTAAGCTGTGATGGTTCCACTGATTTACAAATTCATCCACAGATCTGTTAATTCTTGTAAGATATACATGGTGAAGAGCCCTAATATGAAATGGGTCAGTGCTATCTAAAATCCCAACATTTTCCATAAAGAGGAAAAGGTCTTTAAAGTATGCTGACACAACTCTGTTTAGTTCACCCCACAATCTTTCAAGTCTTTGATTATGCACACTTCGTCCAACCATAAAGCTTCCTCTGTTTGGCCCTCGATGTTCAATCATAAACCATGCAATATCAATATTCTCACTGCCAGCATCACCCCTGACACATTGTGGGAGGCCAAAGAGATCAACGGCACTCTGGAAAAGTTG